>NW_027280073.1:260000-262500 GCF_046629955.1 Centroberyx affinis
AAGGCTCTCCGGTAAAAGTATGTATGTTTATGGGTTGATTCACAGAGGCACTAGTAATTAAGGGATTTCTCATGCATTTTGTGCAGATTTGCAGGGTTATTAAGTGGAAATTAATGGAAAAGTTCAAGATTAAGGGAAGTTTCGATGGGATCTCCTCCATCAATAACTCCCTTAATAAATTTTAAGGGGATTTTGCATGAAATAAGGGGTGTAGTCATGTAAATAAATGAAAATGTAAGGTGATTTTAAGGGATTACTGGTTCGTAGAGAGTTTGTAAACAAATGTCCCAAGATAGCTAATGAATGACATGATATTCCTTGACAGCATCGATGGAGAGTACGTGCCTATGGAAGGAGACGAGGTGACGTACAAGGTGTGTCCCATCCCTCCCAAGAACCAGAAGATCCAGGCGGTGGAGGTGGTGATCACCCACCTGAACCCAGGCACCAAGCACGAGACCTGGTCAGGCCAGATCATCAGCTCCTAGACCAGGCGCTCCAGGCTGCAAGGGGCCGCAAAGGCTCCTGGGAGGGAGCCCGAGGATTCGGATTAGGTTTTAGGTTTTAAGTTATAGGGGGTTGGACGTTTGGGACCAGAGGTTTAAGGATGAGGGAGCGGAGTGTGGGGTTTGGTGAAGTTGGGTTTGAAGGTTATAGGATTTGAATGTTCGATTGTTAGGGTTTGAATGTTTTTTTTTTGGTTTGATCGTTTGGGTTTAAGTTAAGGGTTTGAATGTTTATATTGGATTATTAGGGTTTGCGTATTTGCATTTGAAGGTTAGGGTTTGAATGTTTTGTTTTTGAAGATAAGGGTTTGAACATTAGGGTTTGAATTTTTATGTTACATTTTTAGTGTTTGAATGTTTGAGTTTGGATGTTTTTGTTTTAAGGTTATGGTTTGATCATTTGGGTTCGAAGTTTAGGCTTTGAATGTTTGGTTTTGAATGAATTTCATTTGAAGGTTAGGGTGTGAAAATTAGGGTTTGAAAATTAGGGTTTTATGGTTTAGGATTTGAATGTTTACATTAGGTTTTTACGGTTTGAATGTTTTTATTTTATAAGGTTATAGTTTGATCGTTTGGGTTTGACGATTAGGGTTTGAATGTTTTGGTTCAAAGTTTGGGGGTTGAAGGTTAGGCTTTGAATGTTTTACGTTGGATTTTTAGGGTTTGAATGTTTGGGTTTTAAGGTTAGGGATCAGGGCTTGGTGCTAAGATTTTCACTTTGGGGAAAAGAGTATTTTTCAGTTGGGGATTGAGTGGGTGTGGGTGGGACTGGAGGCTTTAGAGGAGGTGAGAAGTTCAGGCGGCAGGAGGGTTAGGAGCCGGATTCAGCTCCACATGCGAGGGAGAGACTTTCCCTTCAATATCGTAGCACTACTGTATTTTTTATGTCTATTTGGCAAGCTTAGAAATCCAATATGTTGTAGCCAAGTCCGATGACGGTCATACATTGCAGTGGTAGAGACAGTAGCTGGATATGGGGCAGGGCCTGCTGCTGGGGAAACCAGGCCAGAGGGTTTGGGGTCGGGTGGAGAGAGAGAGAGAGAGAGAGAGAGGAAGGAAGGGTGAGAGACGAGAACAGGCAGAGGATGGAGTGATTCATTAAAGATGTAATGAAGCAGAGATGCAGCTAGACTTGAAATGGTATAAAGCATGTAGGAGGGGAAGGCATTTAAGTCAGCGGTTCTCAACCTGTGGCTCGCTGGGTGAATTGGGGGCAACGTGGAATCGGAAAAGATGAGGTTCATGTTTTTCATCTTTGTGCTAAACGACTTTCTCTTGTGAAATAAGGAGCATTTTCAGCCTTGAGGCTTTTTTCCGATAATCAAGTAAAAATAGCCTGAAAAGGGAAAATTAAAACTCATCATGTCAAAGTTCATTCACCTCCATTAGTCATTTTGGTTATGGGGTCGCGAGCTGAAAAGGTTGAGAGCCACTGATTTAAGTAGAATTGAAGGAACATGGGTGATGATCTGTTTCATTAAAAAAGAGAAGAGGGAGTCCAGTACGTTTCTGTGAGAACAAAACAAAAGCAAAGAACCTTCCTAGAATTAAGTTTTGAAAAGATTTATTTATTTATTTACTTATTTATTTTCGTTTGTAACTACAGGGACGGCAGGTGTTTGCTAACTAAAAGGCTGCGTTTCTTAGTCTTTGTGCCAATCTAAGCCTGTTTGAATACGCTGCACACCTCACTCTAATGACACTGCCCTGTCACGCCATCGTCAGACAGAAACCTCCAACCTCTCCAAACACAAAGTCATTCATTTCTGCAGTTCGAATCCTTTTTAATTACTACGATCCTCCAAATTACACACATTTAGTTATTTTGGAAAGCGGCATGTCCTGTAGCATTTGTTGTGATTTCCGTAGAATGTGCTCATTCTGTTTTCATCATGCAGTAACATAGTTGGAGCCAGGTTTCCTATGCATCTTTTTATTAAAGAAAAAAAAAATCAACTTTAATTTCTCGCCATGATCGTGACTTAACATTATAG
>NW_027280073.1:267500-281956 GCF_046629955.1 Centroberyx affinis
ACTTAAGAACAGTACTTGAGTAAATGCACTTAGTTACATTCCACCACTGGAGTTCATATTAATACCGCCCATGTGTTATGTGAAGACAAGTATGTTGACATGGAAATATTTGCTAATGAATGCATGAATTAGCTTAATTACCTCATTAGCATAATGTTAGGTTATGTTTACTATATCATGGTGATTATGGCGGGACATCATGCAGCTCAAGTGCCTCTTGTTATAGTAAACTATATCCTGTGTTTTCAATTTGAATATCTTGTTGCTCGTCCAGTTAGTGGTTCTTTGGCTCCGCCCATTGAGGTTTAACTCAACCAAACGTTCAGAGTTAAAGGGGAATTCCGCCCATTTTTAGAATTTACACATGTTCTTCCTGTGCCCCGTAACATTTCAGTCAATACTGGTGAACCTGCACCACTGTTTCCTAAAGCTAGGAAACTGATGAGGATGTGCTGGACTGACTTTGTTGACCCATAAGGTTTTTGTGGTGAGTTCTTGCACCTAAATGAGGTTTAAATTTTGGTTCACACCTGTAGGTAATGCTAGAATACAAACTTAATTTTGCTGTGACAACTCAACTCAGCATCTTATGTCTCCACAGTCAGCGCCCCATTCATTGTCAGTGGAGCAGCCGCTGATTTTACATCACAAATTCTCAGATTTCTAGCTTTAGGAACCCACTGAGCAATTTATGTTGATTAGTCATTTAAAAGACGACAAATGGTTATAGACTACGAGGCTCAAGTGAGGCTATAGGGTTTAAAAGTGAAAGTTTAGTATGTCTACCTGTTTGACTACATCATCTGGGGTAAATGACAAAAATAAAGCATTATGGACTTCTCTGGTGCATATTTTTGATATTTACAGCTGTTTATGCATTGTTTAATTATGTAATAATGTGTTTACTGATTCGTCTAAAACTGGGCTATACTTAGCCAAAAGGATCCTGTGATATATGAGAGCTAAAGCTAGAGGCCACACTGAAATCACGTCTAGTGCCCAGTGGGAAAGAGTGGTGCAGATTCAGAAGTATGGACTGAACTGTTCCGAGGCGCAGAAATAACACAAGTGAATTCTTAAAAATGGTTGGCATTCCCCTTTAAAGCGTCAATCTGCTTTAATTGCCGTTATTCCACGCTGGCACAATGCGCAATTACGCACGGCAATGACATCTATATGATGTTTTATCAGCAATCTGATGTCCCGCTGAAATTAGTCATTCCCTCTGTGGGACAGGTGTGTGTGTATGTGTGTGTGTTTGCATCTATTTGTCTTCCAGTGTCTGAATTCACACAGACTTTGGTCCAACAGTGAGAAGGTTATATGGGCTGCGGTTGACCTGCTCTGTGTGTCAGCGCGGGTTGTACATTAACGACCTGACGTGGAAAGGGGACAGGTGAGCGAGTCAGGTAAGAGGAAGAAAGCAGATGTGAATGTAAAAGAGTAAATGATTCAGTGGAGAAAACCTGGAAATACAAACAAGTCAAACCAGCCGTTTAGTGACGCTTTGGTGGAGCTGACTTTACTTCTGGACTCACAACAAAATGTAAAGGAAAGTTCTTGGGGACGAGTGAGTGAACCGTAACTAAACACGCCTCGGACTCGGACTTGGAAAAGTGAAGGAAACCGTGTAAACCTTGGGAATAGGAGCAGAAAATGGGCCCCGGCGGCCGCTGGCTGTGTGTGTGCGCCTTGGGGATGCTGTGGGCCGTCGGCGCGTGTGGGGGCATCAGTGACTGTCTGGACGGGGTCATGATCAACGTGATCCTGCTGGACGACGACAAGTCTCCCTGGAGCCTCAAGTATGTGCGAGGAGAAATAGAGCGGGCCCTAGAGAGCGATTCAAACATTAACGCCGGACTAGGTAAAAATAATAATAATAATATAATAATAAACATACAGATGTGTGACAGGGAGAAATATGTGAGATTGAGACTGACTGTGTGTGTGTGTGTGTGTGTGTGTGTGTGTGTGTGTGTGATGTGTTTACTGAAGTATACACAGCATTGTTTGGCATTTATGAAATTCTACTTTAGTAAACCATGTTACTGTAGTACAGTATGTTGTGTATTACAGCTCTACTGAAGTAGTTGCACGTACTAACTCATTAGTATTTACTATATTGTAGTGTTGTAGATCCTGTAGTACATAGTACTACAAGATACTGCAGTATTTATACAGTAATATAGCATAATGCAGTACTATGTAGTACTACAGTATTTACTATAGCATAGCAGAGTGCATATAGTAATTTGAAGAATCATATAGTTGTGGTGTGTGCAGGATTGAGGTGAGGTGCTGTTTGTGTGTGTGTGCAGCAGGGTGCATTTACACACATTTACAGTCACAGTAGATTTTTGTTGTATTAGTGTGTATATTTGCTGAAATCTCACACAGTCAGACTTCATGCAGCAGCATCAGATTGTTATCCAACTGTATGGTTTGTCATCTATGTTGGTTATTTCCCCATTTTTTTTAGTTTTTAAAAGGCCCTTAAGGGATTTTTGTTTCACAGTTTGCGTTTCTTTTTTTCTCTCTCTTCTCTTCTTTTCCAGTGTTTTTACAATTTTTGTTACTCCATCTAAACCAAACTAAGGTATGGCAAAGTAGCCTATCATTTGGCACCAAAACATCTACACCTTCTTATATCCACTAAATGTCTGGGGACAAGTGGAGCAATGACTGATAACTGCCAAGACAGTATGTGGTCAGCATGATAACTGATTAGATAAATCACCAAACTATCAGCTCAGAGGAAACATTGATCCATTAATACTTCCCTTGCATTTTTATTTTTTAATTATGACTTCCAAAGAAATTTCTGGCAACTTTTGCTTGATCTTTGCCCTCCACTATAATTATAAAAACTCTAACATTAAATTTTGATTCAATAGACTCAAGTACAGTGAGTGCCACAATAGAGATTGTGGCAACTGACACCCATGAACTAAATTAAACAAAAAAAAATTTACTTTATCTCACTTTATCTCTCTCTTTGTTTCTGTTTATCACAACAAACCACAATAAAGACGTGAAGTTTAACCTCACAGCCAACTTCAGAGGCTTTGAGCCGACGCTTTACAGACGCAAAGGCTGCGGCAGCAGCGCATGTGAGGGAGTGGAGATGCTCAAAAACCTGACGGTGAGTACAGATTCACACCCATCTCACACACACACACACACACACACACACACACACACACACACACACGCACACTGACCTGACTTGTTTTGTTGTCTTCTGTCTTCTTCTCTTGCAGAATTCGGGGGAGCTGGGTTGTGCCCTGCTGGGACCGACCTGCACCTACGCTACTTTCCAGATGGTTGAGTAAGTTTGGCCATGTTGGGTCTTACTGTGCAATGTGTGTGTGTGTGTGTGTGTGTGTGTGTGTAATGTCTAAATGTCTAAATATATAACAACTAGGCTAGAAAAAGAGAGATATGTGAAATGTTGTGATGTGGGCATAGGCCAGTTCATTAAAGATACAAGTAAAAGTGAAGTAGTAAATTTGTTTCCAAAACTGTTTTGTTTTTACTCCTTGCCCCTGTGGTCCAATCAGTATTGTTAACTCTTTTCCAAGAAAAATAGCCATTAGCTGCTAAAAAAGTCACCAGAAGTCACCAGATGACATCATATCCTAATTTGCATATCAATATATTTACTTACTTTACTTGCTCTTTGTGGAGGGAGGGGATCCACTGTGGATGGGAAACGCTGTGATCATCAGACATCTTTGGATTAGACAAACAAGTAGCCTAGTGCAAATCGATCTATGCCGATTTGCCACTACATGCTGGCAGTTAATAACATTATCACTGTTCCCCATGGTCTGAAAAAGTCGCTAGGTTTTTCCAGTTGCTTTTGAGGAATAAAGTTGCCAGGGTCTCTAAAAAATGAGTAAGTTGGCAACAGTGATTCTGATCAGTTTCATCTGAAAAGCATCAGCGCAGTTTACCTGAACAGTCGGTGTGGCTTTGTTAGCTAGCTAACTAACCAGCAAGCTAATTTAGCAAAACAACTGATGTTACTGTTAACATGTGACTACTAGCCACTGCTAATGCTACCTACTGGATTTGTTAACTAGTCTATAAATCAGACGGGATACAACACAACAGTGATAGTTAGCTAACCAGATACGTTTTTATTTAGCTAACAAGCTGACATTAAACACTAAATTCAGATGTATCAGTGGTGAAAAGATCAGTTCCTAGTCAAAAACAGCACAAAAAATTCAATTCAATTATGTTGAGACAGTCATGTTGTATATTTAGAAACGCAACCATGCTCTTCTCTGCAGTTTCTCAAGAGCAGTGGACCTCCAATATGGCCGCCCAGAGGGTTGAATTAAGCCCCCACTAAAAGCCCCCTCTATTTGTTCCCACCTCTCCTTCCCCTTCCCCTTCCCCTCTCCCTCTCTCTCTCTCTCTCTCTCTCTCTCTCTCCCAGTCTGGAGCGAGGCCTGAAGCTGAGCACGCCCATCATGTCGGCGGGCAGCTTCGGCCTCTCCTGCGACTACACGCTCAACCTGCAGCGCGTCCTGCCGCCGGCGCGCAAGATCTCCAACTTCTTCACCCAGTTCTGGAAGACACACAACGACATCAAACCCAGCTGGAGCACGGCCTTCGTCTACAAGAAACCCACCAATACCGAGGAATGCTTTTGGTAAAACGTCCGAACGGTGACAACGCAACAGAATGGATTATACATCGATTTCACTCACGCTGGAAAGATTAAATGATTTTATTCTACAGGTATATAAACGCGCTGGATGCCGGCTCTGCCCAGTTTTCCTCACAGGTTCAGAGAGCGATCCTGCGAACTCCAGAGGAACTGAGAGAAAAACTGAGGTCCCGTAACAGGACGAGCAACCGTAAGTGTTTCAAACTCCCAGCAGATGTCTTTCTGTGTCCATCTTATACAGGGACAGTCATGGAGGGGAGGGAAACTGCAGTTTAACACATTCATTTGTGTGTCTACAAAATGTGTGTTTTAGAGCGTGTGTGTGTGTGTGTCTGTGTCTTACACAGTTGTAGAAGGCTGTAAGGTAATAACTGCCTATAATGTAACGAATTCCAATAATGTAATCGCAATAATGTTTGTCAGAATATTTGAGGTTGTTTACTCAAAACATAAACATTTAGTCCAATTGAATAATACTGTTAGTGTTGTGGAAAAGAAGTTTTATGATTGGTTGGAGATTCAAGTAACAGGAGCAAAAGAGCAAAGCGGCTAAATCGATTTTTTTGAAAGATCGGAATATAATTGAATTTTCATTTTTTTATACAAGTTTTAGGTGCGCACAACACCACAAATTACATATTTACAAGGCGATCGTGGAATTACCTTTCATGGGACTTTAAAGAGATGTTAGCATTTTGTGACCCTTGATCAAATCACTGTTTTATAGTCTTGCAGTCGTCTGACAACAGAAACAGAAAGATAACACTGTACTGTGTTATACGTTATGTTGAAACACAAAATCAGTGAGCACAGACAGAGTACTAGTACAGGAGACAGAAAGTTGGCTTCCGAACATTGCTGGCAACGGAGAGAACTGATCTATAACCTGCAGAAGTACCGTATTTCCTCTAATATTGGCCCGGGCCTTTATTTACCTCAACTGCAGAGGGTACCAGGCCTTTATTGGAAGCAGGCTTATATTAGAGCCTTTATTTCTAACTCCCTCTGTTTGATGAGTATATTTGCTCATATTTTAGTACGAAGCCTTCGTACTTGTTTTCTGATCTGCTTCTGTTGGGTTTGTTAGGTAGCCGTTTTTTTGTTACTGCAATGAATTACCGATAATTACGATAATCGACGACGGCACGCTCCAGAGACTTCCGCCAGGCACCAGGAGTTTACCGGTATCCACCGCTGTCTTTAGCTGCGACCAGCAGCTCTATAGCTGCTCTGTCGGTCGGTCGGTCGGTTGGTCCACAAAAATGTCTCCACCCTTTGGCGGACTTTAGCCGCACAGTGTGTGTACGTGGTCGCAGCTATTGCGAATTCACACTTGTTTCCTTTGTTTTTTTCCCCGGCCTGTGTTTGGGGCCGGCCTTTATTTGTTCGTGTCGAACACGCCCCCGGCCATTATCGGAGACCCGGCTTTTAATTGACTACCGGCCACTATTAGAGGAAATACGGTACGTCAGCCATGTTTCTGAGAAAAGTGTGTTTAGGTACGAGGAGCACGCTGTTTACTGGCGTCACGTTACAGGATTTCTGGGTAATGAAGTCCTTCAAACTTTCACTTTTTCCCATGAACACTTGGGGCCGCCATAATGTGAAGTTGCCCAGTGCAGCTTTAAATTATTGGCATTTGTTACATTATAGGCAGTTATTATCACGGGACAGCCATGCTAAAAATGTTTGTCCTCACAGCACTGTTGTTGTTGTTGTTGTTGTTGTTGTTTATCTGCACATTTTTTTAAAAGAAAAATCAGACAGAGAAAAAGTAATTAGAAAAAAAGTTACATGCGCAGGTGAGGTAGAAACCCACTACGGGCTTATCTAAAAACCTCACCTAAAAGAGAGAAGAAAAAATAAATAAATAAATAAAATAGAAAAATAACGATACAAAATAAAATATCAATTAACATGCATATCTTTTACATGCCTAATCACATTGTAAAAATTTAAATAATATAGGCTGCTATAAATAACGGCAAAAAAGGTTAAAAACAAAAATCAAGATTATTCAATACAAAATCTTTTTGACATCAAAGCACTTTTGAGTCTCATTTTGTATATAGACAAAGGCAAAGAATCAGTCAATAAGTACAAGTTCATATTCCATAATTGGACTCCACGGTATTTGAACGAGTACTGTCCTCAACTGTAAGGCGGTTTGGATGAAAGCATGTACAGCAGCGTTACACACAGCTTTTGTCTCTGCAGTGTTCATCGTGTGTGGATCACCAGAGGACCTCGTGGAGGTGAAGAACGGCACCGCGGAGGCGAACGGCCCCGAAGTGCTTTTCATCCTCATCGATCTTTACAAGTCAGTGCTCTTCCTCTCAATCATGTTCCATCTCTTTTTTTCTGTCTTTCTCTCTCTCTCTCTCTCTCCCTCCCTCTCTGTTTTTCACTTGCCTGTCCGTAAAGAGAATATATATATATACTGACATCTGCATCTTTAAAGAGAGCGCCCGCCTCCTCTCCACAGTGATAAATATTACACCAACAAGTCGTCCGTCCCGTTCATGAAGAACGTGTTGGTGCTGACGATGCCCAACACCAGGAACTACACCATCCACGCTGTCCTGGGAAACAACAACACAGTGAGGATGTTGATGTTTCAGCACTTTTGTCGTTCCCCCCCCCCCCTCTCCTTTTCTTCCTCCTCCTAGTGTTAAATGATTGTTAGTAGAGACAGCTGTAGTGTTTTCTCTGCATGGGCGCTTTACTGAACAGTCATGCTCATGTTTAAGTAGATACAGATGAATAATGGGGTGGAAAAAGGTTGAGTAGCAGATCCTGCAGCTGCTGTTCCCAAATATTTAAATTCCTATTTTTTCTGCCTGTGAGAGTTGGCTCATCTAATAATTCATACTTTTATAGGTATTTCTTTAAGACACTATAGACCAAAAAAATATTACACATTTTTGTTATTATGCATTTTTGCACTGGACAGTTGTAAGGCATATTAAGTATCAATAACTTAAGAGAGACTTAAATTTGCAGGAAGATCTGTGGGAGTTTGATGTGACTAAGATGCAGAAATACTAAGATAATATAAGTGGGTTTGTGTGAGTATTGATTATTATGATAATGGGAAACTCTGCACAACAATAAACTTTTCTTCACCCTAATTGATTTCTACAAGCCTCATCCTCTCAATTTTGCTCTATCTACCTTTACATTTACAGTTTACATCGAACATTTAAAGGGGCAATACGTAATATTTTTACTGCCCTATAAGACAAAATAACCATAATGTATCTTCGATGCGTTGATAGAGTTGTTGTTAGAGTATCGATACCGATAAGTTGAAGTAGAAAGAGAAAAGTTCTATCAATGTTGCTGCATAGAAGTCAGTAAAGATAATTGATTACTTAACGGCCCTTTAAGGCGTAAAGCTGACACTGATATCCAGAGTGTCACACTATGAGTTAGCAGGCAGAGGTTCAGTGCTGCAGGGATCAAACCTGTGAGGCTGCGGTCACAGTACAGACTCTCTCTCTCTCTCTCTCTCTCTCTCTCTCTCTCTCTCTCTCTCTCTCTCTCTCTGCAGATGAACGACTACATGGCGGCGTACCACGACTCGGTGCTGCGTGTCGGCGAGGTGATGAGGGAGATCTATCAAAAAGATCAGTCCGAGATTCAGCAGATGGAGTCGGTCAACGTGAATTACTTCAGGAACGTCTCGTTTAACGGTATGGGAGGGAGGAAGAGAGAGAGAGTACGAATGTGTGTGTGTGAGAGAGAGAGAGAGAGAGAGAGAGAGAGAGAGAGAGCAGGAGAGTAGGATGGGGTTTAGGTTTAGTTTATTTTCACATACAAATGAGAAAAAAATGGAAAAAAGGGAGCAGAAATTAAGGGTTTCATTCCAAAACTTCCAATTAAGCAGGTAATATTTGAAAAACATAAATGATTCTGTTCTCAAAAGTTGGAACCAGCCCATAATGTGTTTAACTTTGATGACAGCAGTCAATATCTGTGTGTGCATGAGTGGTTGTCTTTTTTTTTTTTTTTTTTTTTTAATTGTGGATATCTCATTTTGAAATGAAACTCTTCAAATACTATGAAGGTGAGACGAAAAAGAAAAATCCAAGCGGTTTTCAAAAATGTCTCAAAGAGTCTAAAAGAGAAAAAGATCAATAAGACAAACAGAGACGCAGGTGAATTGGACACAGAAACCAACAAAATCAATCAAAAGGATGGAATCATCAATCGGAAAAAAGGGAAATAAAATGAATTCAAAAAGGCCTGAATAACTGAAAGCAGCTGTGATAACTGACACTGGTTGTTTCTGTGTGTGAGGTGCAACAGATGGAGGCCGTCAACTGCAATCACTTCTTTATTTATATTTTCTTCACTGACATGATGAAGACGAGGCTCAGATTAGGTGTTATAGCCTGCAGGCTGCAGCTGGAAACAGACTGTGTGTGTGTGTGTGTGTGTGTGTGTGTGTGTGTGTGTGTGTGACAGAGAGAGAGACTGATGATGATGTCTGTGTGTCAGGGCTTTTTATCATTTATTCCCTAAAATGCACCAGTCACTTGTGGAATTTATCACCAGTAAGGACTGAAAAATTACTAGTAAAAATGAAATAAGTGACTAGTAACTATAAAACTAGTATGAGTAGTTATTTAAGTAATAATCCTTGATATGTTCATATAAATACATGTCTGTTATCGCTGATTCCTATAACACAACAGTGATTCAACCTATATCCAGTTCATAAAGCTTTTCCACTGTCTGTTCTCTACATATGGAAGCCCATTTCCGCCAGTGTGATGAAAAAAACAGTAAGTCATTATAATGAGAAACTTTCTCAAAATAATGCCTTAGTATCTCAAAATAATGAGAAACTTTCTCAAAATAATGACTTAGTATCTCAAAATAATGAGAAACCTTCTCAAAATAATGACTTAGTATCTCAAAATAATGACTTAGTATCTCAAAATAATGAGAAACTTTCTCAAAATAATGAGTTAGTAGCCTATCTCAAAATAATGACTTAGTATCTCAAAATAATTAGAAACTTTCTCAAAATAATGAGTTAGTAGCCTATCTCAAAATAATGACTTAGTATCTCAAAATAATGACTTAATATCTCAAAATAATGACAAACTTTCTCAAAATAATGACTTAATATCTCAAAATAGTGAGAAACATTACTTTGAAGTCATTATTTTGATAAAGTTTCTCATTATAATGACTTACAGGACACTGGCGGAAATGGGCTTCCATATATACAGGTTTGTTTGGAATAAACAGAAGAAGAAGAACTGGGTAGTTGAGCAGTGATAGCCACCATGGCTGAACAGACAGAGAAAAGAGAAACTCAAACTGCATCAACAGAAAATCCAAGCCCCGCCCCCACACTGTTTGATTGACAGGTGATCTGTGGGAAGAGCAGTGCAGAAACCCCACAGTGAGGCTGAGGGACACAGATGGAGACAGAATCATAAAAACAAGAATCTAGTGGAGTACCATTTTAAATTGAGCCTAGTTGCAGAAAAGAGACTCCTGTACAGGCAAACAGAAGTACTAATGGATAACTCCTAGTGACATTTTAGGGAACAGATGATAAAAAGGACCTGCTGTATGTCTGTGTATAAAGAGTCTTGTGTGTTTCTGCTCAGGCATTGCTGGAAACTACAAGCTTGACGAACATGGAGACAGAGATGTGAATTTCTCCGTCATTTACACCACTAAAGACAACAAGGTAAAGTGAATTGAACGGGTCGGTGGAGGAGCTGATGATGACGTTATTATCCTATAACTTTACCAAACATGCTAATATGGGACAGATCATCAGTAAATATTTCAAAAACACAGATTATTTTGTAAGAGCATTTTGTAAGCAACGACTCACAGTGAGCCTTAATAGCATTTAATTTCATGCTGGAAATCATTTTTTAAGACTGTCAAATTTTTTCAAAGGGTGGTTAATCTCATTTGGGAATTAAACTCCTCATCTGGTTATTTCCCTGTCATGTATTATGCAGAAGTGTGTAATCGTCTTCTCCCGTTTGCTCCTCAGTATGAACTTTTATTTACATTCAACACTGAGGACAACTACACCAGCGTGGTGACGTCCAACCCCGCCTTCGTCTGGGGAAAAAGGCTTCCTGATGACAAACCACAAGGCAGGGCTCTCACACACACACACACACACACACAGACACTGACACACTCACACACACATCGTCCAAATGAGCCACACCTGTTGTGACTGTCTTGTGTGGACATCTTCTAATCATTAGCTTTCTCTGACACACACACACACACACACACACACACACAGAGACACACACACGCACAAATGCCGACTCATGCCGCACATCTTGTGAAAGTGTCAAGCTGGCTGGATCGCTGGCTGTTCATTAGCTGTGGTTAATATGAGATAAGACAGAAAGCTGCTATCTCCACCTGACTATCAACTGATCTGAGATCAAACTCCAGGCGGGTTGTGAATAAGAAAATGTCACAGTTACAGAAGAGGAGTGTCAGGGAGTGTTTGGAGTTGTTACTGTAGGAAGCACACACCGCCATGTTGGAGGAGTGATAACAAGCAATATACAGTATATTGGCCTTTTAGATCAGATATCAGCCGGTCATGTTGTCTGCTGTTGATATGATGGAGGTTCCTCTCTGATCACAGCTGCAGAAAAACACTCAACAGTCTGTAAAACCTGCAATGAAAATGTATCTTCTTTTTCTTTTCTATTTTCTAAAAAAAGTCTGCTAAATACTTACAGGAATAGTTCACCCAAAAATGAAAATTCTGTCATCATCTACTCCCCCTCATGCCAAATGAAACACAGGTGAAATTTGTTAGTCCATATAACACACAGGGAGGTTGGCAGCACAACTTGGTAGCAGCCTTCTCCAAAACAACTGAAGTCAATGGGGACCTGTTCTTTAGAGCTCCAAAACAAAAACAGCCAAACAATCACACTGTGAATAGAAAGACCTATACACCATTATTTGTTGTAAATCAATCAGCTGTAGTTAAGATTTGCACTAAATGATGGTGTAAATATACTGTAGGTCTTTTTGGAACTCTGAAGAACTGGTCCCCACTGACTTCAGGTGTTTTGGAGAAGGCTGCTATGGAGTTGTGCTGCAGCCTCCCTGTGTGTTATATGGACAAACTTCACCTGTGTTTCAACTGGCATGAGGGGGAGGAGATGATGACACAATTTTCATTTTTGGGTGAACTATTCCTTTAAGCTGTGAAATGTGAACTGTATCTGTGTTTTCTGTGCTCCCCCTGTCAGGCCTGGGAGAGCATGACATCATTGTGATTGTGCTGGCTGTCACTGTGGTGGTGGTGGCCACCATCGCCTTCATCTTCTACAGGTGAGCAATGAACAACGTCATCGTACGAGATTTTACTGCATGAAAATCCTGTAGTTTGAAGAAAGTCACCATGCACTACAGTAATGTAACTATAATAATATAATACAATATAACTAATAATATGCAGATGTAAATAAAATAAGAAAATATAGCTGCTAGCAGTACTGAACAGGTTACCACAGTGTGACAAAGAATTAATTGACTTTACTGATTGCCTTGCAAGGCATTGTGGGTATTGGAGTCTTTGTTATTATCACAACACAACAGAAAAGCAAACGGCTGTATTTTCTTTAAATCTCAACATATCAACATGTGGCTCGGCAGATATCTTTAAAATGATGTTTCTGGCCAACCTGTAGAATTCCAAGTGGATTGATTACTTTGTGTTGATTTTACAGTCAGTGGAACTTTTTGTGCAAATTTTTAAAAATTGATAGGTTAATAACTTGGCCATTTTTGAACCGATCCCTTAGCTTTTTGTAAACTAAGTAAAGGAACGGCCAATTAATGTAGTTGCCAAATTTCGTATAATTCTGGCCTGCGGCATGAGAAGAAGATATTGTAAAATTTTAAAAAAAAAATCAAAAATGGCAGCCAAATATTTATGGCGGACATTACAGGTCCTAGAGGCAAAAATGTTCAGCGTGTCCAGATACATATCTGCACCAAGTTTCACATCTCTATGACTAACAGTGTGGCGGGGCTGAGCCTTAGACTTATTACAGCGCCCCCTATGGGCCAGTCAGTACCATTCTTTGTGTCCAAGTGTCATCAGGACTATCTGTGTGCCAAATGAAGAAAAAAAGTTACCAATCTCTGCCTGAGTCATTGAACTGAATACATATGAATAATAATAGCAACAGGAATCCCTAGAAACATAATAAGAAAAGGGAAAAATAAGTAAGATGCAAACTCTTGTGTTGGATTTTTCATGTTTTGTGTTTCTGTTTCACGGTGAATCATCACACAGAAACTCCTACCAAACAGAGTCTGTGTTCCCTGTTCTCTGTTCCTCCGATCAGCAGCCTGACGGTGTTGTTTCTCTCTGTCCAGACAGAACAGGAGACACCGTCTGACCAGGAAGCGATGGTCCCACATCCCCTTTGACCTCATCACCCTGCTGGAGTACAACGAGCGCAACGTCATCTCCCTCAAGGTAGAAACATCCCAACATGCCATCCCGTTTTCCTCAACTCTCAGCACTTGTGTTATCTATGAAAAGCAAATGAAATAAAACTATGGCTACGTTTCTTCTTACCCACTGATCATTGATTTCACCTTGCCCCTGAACATGAATGCTTGAGTGTTTTGACCCGAGTTCATCTGTTGAAATGTTCTCCATCAGATTGACGACGAGAGGAAAGACAAGAACTACAAGATCCGCCGCGGACGCTACGATAAGAAGGTAACAAGAAATCAATCAACGTGCTTTTGTTTCTGTAAAACTTTTCTTTATTGCAGACTTTGTCAGTTTGCTGTCATTATAACATGAAGCGATGTTAACATGTGGCCCCTTTTGCAGGTGTAAACATCCAAAATGGTGAACTCTAACATCAAATGGTGGTTTCTATTTTTCCTTTTAAGGCTATTCTACTTGATAATTTGTTTTTTTTTAACAATATGTTTATTGAGTTTTCAACATTTTATAAAAGTAAAAAAACAAAAACAAAAAACATTATGTATGCATACTTACAAATATCCAATATTATAAAAATATAAACATATACATGATATATACAGTACATAGATACATACATGTTAATGAACAAACAATATTAAAATGATTAAAAAATAATAATAATTAACTCCCCTTACATAATTGGTAAAATAATAAGAGTAATGACAATAATTATAAAAAAAAAACGAACAAAAACAACACAATAGAAGCACTTACAATGCCTAAATTACTTGATAAATTACTGTAAGAAGCCTTGTGGCTGCAAAATATTCATTATTTCACGAGAGAGACATGTATCATAAAGTTTAAAAACATGATATAAAATTTGTATATTGTAAATATTCTGTTTCAGAGTCCGTAATTCATCCAGTTCGTCCTGACCCTCAGGCTGAAAAATCACTTCACTGACTCATGGAGTTTTACTACTCCTTCGCTGTGCCAGTGTCTTTTTCTTATTCTAAAAGGAAAGAACACACTGTTACACACAGCTGAAATTTGTGATTTGTATTTTTCTGCTGTGGAATTAAAGCTCTGTCTGGTGCTGCTGCTGTAATATTTTCAGATTGTGATTCTGAAGGAGCTGAAGTTCTCAGACGGGAACTTCAACGAGAGCCAGAGGATCGAGCTCAACTCGGTTGGTGCTTACACACACACACACACACACACACACACACACACAGTTGTACTTATGTCACTTTTGGGGTATTTACATAGACTTACATTCATTTCCTGGAGACTTACCCT
>NW_027280074.1:0-5000 GCF_046629955.1 Centroberyx affinis
GTTACTTCTTCCTTCCTTCCTTGTCTCCCCTGTTTTCTCCCTTCTTTGTTACCTCTTTTCCTCTCATCCTTCATCCCTTCTTTGTTACCTCTTTTCCTCTCGTCCTTCATCCCTTCCTTCCCCTCTTCCTTTCTTCCTTCTTTTCTTTCTTTACTTCCTTCCTTCATTTCTTCCTTCTTTCTTTCTTTACTTCCTTCCTTCATGTCTTCCTTCTTTCTTTCTGTACTTACTTTCTTTTTTCCTTCCTTCCTTCCTTCCTTCCTTCCTTCCTTCCTACCTCCCTCCCTCCCTCCCTTCCTTCCTTCCGACACACACGCACACACGCACACACACACGCACACACACACACACACACACACACATACACACACACCCCAAAGTGGACAATGAATCCAAAAAGTGTCTGAACAGTGTCCCTCTCTAACAATTTTTTTTTTTTTTTTCATGTTTAACATTTTTTTATGAATCGGTTGCATTTTAAACCAGCAGCAAAATGATTCATCATGTTATTAAAGTTTATATTATATTATCATTTATATTATATACATCATATTATTAAAGTTATTTATTGCAGTGTAGTTTGTGTTTGAAAACCACAGGGGGCGCTATGGAACAACCAATTACATCGCTTTGTCTCTGATGTAAAAGTGTTTAAATATCCCTCCTGTCATCCTCTCTCCTTCCCCCCTTTCTTCCTCCCCCGTCCCTTTCCTCCTTCCTCCCTCTATCTCCTCCTCCCCTCTTTCTTCCTCCCTTCCTTCATCCCTTCTTCCCTCGTCTCTTGCTTCTTTCTTCCCTCTCTCCTCTCCTTCTCCCCTCTCCTCCCGCTTCCCCTCCCTCACTTTCATCTCCTCCTTCCTTCCCCCATCCCTCTCTTCCCCTTCCATTTCTCCTTTCCCTTCATCTTTCCTTCTCTCCTCTCCCTCCCTCCCCCTCTCTCCTTTTCCCTCTCTCCCTCACTCTCATCTCCTCTTTCCTTCCTTCCTCCATCCCCGTCGTCCCTTTCTATTTCTCTCTCCTCTCCCTCCCTCTTTCTCCTCTCTCCTCTCCCTCTCTCCCTTCTTCCTCGTCTCTCCTTTCTTCTTCCCTCCTTCTCTCCATCCCTCCCCCTCCCATCTTTCTCCTTCCCTCCCTCCATCTCTCCCTTGTACCTCCCCGTCTCCTCCTTCCTTCCCTCCCTCCTCTCACTCTCTTTCCTTCCCTCCCTCCTCTCCCTCTCTCCTCCATCTCTCCTCCTACCTCTCCCTTCCTCCTCCTTCCCTCCTTGTCTCCACTCTTCCCCCTCCTGTCTCTCTCCTTCCCACCCTTCACCCCACCCCCACCCCCCCCACACACACATTTTCTGAGTGAAAAATACAAGACTTTTAGAAAGAGGAGGGGGGATGGAGAGAAAAGGAGGAATGAAAGAGTGCGAGGCGTTGTTGGCTCGGTTTTACATGATCAAGGTTCTTAGAGTCACAGCGCGGGTCACGGTGTGTGTGTGTGTGTGTGTGTGTGTGTGTGTGTGTGTGTGTGTGTGTGTGAGCCTTTGTGAGGGTGTGTGTGAGAGAGATTGTGTGTGTGTCTTTGTGTGAGTGAGTGTATATGTTTGTGTGTGTATGTAGCTGAGTTAGTCTTGTGTGTGTGTGTGTGTGTGTGTGTGACATGATGTGCAGTGACATGCGTGCAGTGTGGTGGAGGGGTTAGGAGGTTACAGAGTTACTTATTTAGGGGAGACGGAGAGTTCAAATGAGACAAACGGGCCGGATGGAGAGAGTCTGGAGGAAAGAGAGAGAGGCGGGGATGTGGGGAGCGAGGGATGGTGAAGATGGAGAGACAGATGAAATGGAAAAGTGCAAAAAATTTGAGGGATGTGAAGAATTCAAAAGGGGAAAAGGGCGGAGAGAGAGCGAGAGACAGGCGAAAAGACGGGGAGGAGGAGGGATGGGAAAGAGGGATTACGTTAAAAAGGAAAAGGGATGAATGAAAGATTGGATAGAGGGAGACTGAATGTAAGGGAGAGGTGTGAGAGAGAGGGATGGGAACGAGAGATTAAATTAAGCATTCGAGGAAAGATGAAAAATAAAGATTGTGAGAGATGGAATAACTTTACGGAGGAGAAATAGAATAGAGTCTGAAAGAGAGAGCAGAGAGAAAAGGGAAATAGGAACAAGGGATTAAAGGAGAGGGGGGAGAAATGAAAAATTCAAGTAAGGATAGGAAGAGGAAGAAAGGAGAGATGGATTGAGAAAGGGAATGTTTGAAAGAAAGACGAAAGATAGTGATGGGTTGAAAAAGTGGGATGTAAGGAAGAATGAAAAATAGATGGGTGGAGGGAGTATAAAAGAGAGGAAGAAAGAGAGGGGTTGTGAAAGAAGGAATAAACAAATGAATGAGAGGAAAATGAATAGAGGAAAAAAATGAATGAAATGAAAAAGTACTGCGTAAGGAAAGTTGAAAAAAAGAAGCCTGAAAATTAACCAGAAAGAAAGATATAGAGGGATGAAAAAGTATTAAATGAAAGAGGGGTAATTGAACAATAAAAGAAGGATGGAGAGTGGGAAAGAAAGAAAGCTGAGAGAAGGGATTAAGTGAGTAAAATGAAAAATTGAAGGATTGAGTAGAATGAAAACGGGAAGAAAGAGGGGTGAGAGAAAAGAGGATACTGAAAATGGGATTAAATGAAGAGAGGTGTGAAATTAAAAAATAAAAGCTTCAGTACATAAGAAAGAAAGGAAACGCAGAGAAAAGAGAAAGTTACACGGATGAGAGGAGGGATTAAAGGAAAATTAAGGATGAGTTTGAAAGAACGAGGAAGCGAGGGAGAGCACAAGAAAGGAGGATTAGGATTAAATAAGTGGAGGGATTGTGACAGAAAAAAGAAAGGGAGGGATAGAGGAAATGAAAAAGGTCACTGGGGAAGAAATGGAAAAGGAGAGCGAGGGAAAGGGCAGAGAGGAGGCAAGAAAGCGAGAGATGAGGACAGAACGGTGGAGAGAAAACAGGTGAGACTGAGGATAAAGGAGGTGAAGATAAACGTAAAGTAGGAAAAAGATGGAGAGGAAATACAAGAAAAGGAGGTAGAGAGAGTGGGGAAGAGAATAAAGGAGGTAGAAAGAGTAGCAGACAGGAAAACGAGGTAGCGTGGAAAGAGAAAAAGGGAGGTAGAGAAGAAAAATGAGGAAGGGAGAGAGAGGGAAATTAAGAAAATTAAGAGAACAAGAGAAACAAAAAAGTGAAGCTAACAAGAGAACATGAGGTACATAGATAGAAAAACTTAGCTTGGAAAGTAGAAAAGAGGAAAAACTAGAAAAAAGACCAACATGAAGAGGGAGAGAGAATGAGGTAGAGAGTGAAACAGAAAAGGGAAGTAAAAAAGGGAAGAGAGTGGAAAAATTGGATAGTGTAGAAATGACACAGCAGAGGTAGAAAAAGAGGAAAATGGCCAAGGACAGAGAGAAAATGAGGTAGAGAGGGGGAGAAAGAGGCAGATTGAAAAATGAGGTAGGACATTAAAAAAAAAGGTAAATGAAGAGCGGGTTAGAGTGCGGAAGAGACAAATGAGGCAGAAAAGGGGGCAGAGACAAAAAGGAGGTAGGAAAATGGAGAGGAAGAGGAAAAAAATGAGGTAGTGGGGGAAAAAGGAGGTAGAAATGGGTGGGCGGGGACCGAAAAACGAGATCAAAAAAGGAAAAATCACAATAAAAGTAAAATGAAGAGGAAGAGGGAAAAACGAGGTCGAGAAAGTGGAAAGAAGAATGAGGTTGAAAAGCGGTCAGATGAAAAATGAGGTAGCACGGAAAGACGAAAACGTGGAAAAAGAGGAAAACGTAGAAGAAGAGAGAGAGGGTAAAAGTTATCAGGTGAGAAGTGGAGGTTTGGGTGAGAAACAAGGAGATGAAAGGTTTGTTTGGCTGTTTGCTAGCTGCAGTAGCTGTGTGTGTGTGTGTGTGTGTGTGTGTGTGTGTGTGTGTGTGTGTGTGTGTGTGTGTGTGTGTGTGTGTGTGTCGCGGGGGTCACTGAAGATGGCAGGCGTGTAATCGGTGCTGTGGTGTGTATGGCCTTGTGTTTCTGTGTGTGTGTGTGTGTGTGTGTGTGTGTGTGTGTGTGGTGTGTCCTGAGGTGAAAGAGATTAGCTACAGGCTCGCTCTCTTTTTCTTTTTTTTTTTCCTCCCCTCTCTCTCTCCTCTCCGCGGCACTCCTCCTTTCTCTCGCTCCCTCGCTCAGAATACCAGTCGGCTTGTTTACGGGGGCCAACTGACGCCAAGACCCCAGCTCACACTCCGTACGACCCCGACACACACACACACACGCATACACACACACACACATACACACACACACACACACGCGCAGGCAGGCATCGTCCCGGGTTCAAAATCCAACAGTCCTCAACTGTTCTCAAACATGCAGGCGAAGCCCTGTACAAACAACAAATAACACACACACACACACACACACACACACACACACTCACACTCAACAAGACCTACGAACTGTGTCACACACTCTCATACACACGCACACACACACACAATCACACCCACACACATTCAGCAAGGCCTACACATACACTCACTAGAAAATCTACATTCTCTCTCATCCACACACACACACACACACACACAGCAAGATCTGCTCTCTCTCTCACACACACACACACACTACAAAACCTACACACTCTTTCACCCACACATCCACAAACACACACAATCTCTCTCACACACACACAAACAAACACACTCAACAAGACCCGCACATACACACACACTACAAAACCTACACCTTGTCACACACACACACACACACACACACACACACACACACACACACACACACACACTCACTCAACAAGACCCTCACATACATGCACTACAAAACCTCTCTCTCTCTCTCTCTCTCTCTCTCTCTCTCTCAAAAGCACGCACACATACCCCCCCTCGCCCTCCCTCCACACACACACACACACACTCTCAACAAGACTCAGCGACATGACTCTAACACCCTGCCCTCCCCCTCCT
>NW_027280074.1:10000-15000 GCF_046629955.1 Centroberyx affinis
GTCTCGATGTCTCAGAAGCTTGGAGATAGGGCCGGGCGATATGGCCAAAATGAAATATCGCGATATTTTTTGACCTAATACCTCGATATCGATATCGCGACAATACTGTAGGGATGACTATTGGTGCTTTCACAGAATATTTACACAATGAGATTTTTGATATATAATCATCAGTAATGTGGATATAATGACTAAGTGGGTAAAGGCAAATAATAGAACAACTAGAACAGTCTAAGTTCAGAAAATGACATCACTTTACTGTAATGCAGCCTTTAAAACCAGGAAAAGACACTTATGCCATATCACCATATTACGATATCCAAAATCTAAGACGATATCTAGTCTCATATCACGATATCGATATAATATCGATGTATTGCCCAGCCCTACTTGGAGAACGGTTGTCGTTGGTAAGCTTGGAAGTAATTTTGAGATGTTTTTCTGTTTAGTTTTGATTAATCCTACTTAATTAGCACTTTGCCAGCTAACTGTGAACTTGTGAAATGTTATGAAAGACAATATCAGAGCAGCAAGAATCCACGTTTTGCCTGTTTTTACATAGATGCAGTCAGAACAGAATAAAGAATAGAGCGACCCTTCCGCCAAGGCACTCGTGAGTCTTCATCGTCAAAAGCTTTTATCTCCTCATCAAATTGCAGATTTACAGACTTGGGTTTTTTCTGAACTCCTGCTCGGGGCGGAGTCGTCCTGGGAAAGCAGAAGAGGACCAGTCAGGGAGAGAGAGAGCTGCACTGGGTGGATCTGTAAACTTCTGGATAGGGAGGGGGGTTGAGAATTGAGGATGTGGGTTGGTTGGTTTGTGTGTGAGAGAGAGAGAGAGAGAGAGAGAGAGAGAGACACCAGATGACGGATGGGCAGATCGCCTCGTTGCCAGCGGGGCGGGGAAGGTGAAGCTCCGACTGTAGGAATGCAGGAGCCGGGTCTCGTTTGGGTCGGCTCTTAGTTTTCAAAGGAGCGGCTCCAGATTGTTTTGTCTCTTAATCAAATCGCAGATCGCGGGGCCTCGGTTTCACCAGACCGGCAGTTCACAAGAGTTCAGCGATTTTTTTTTTTTTTTTTTTTTTTTTGATTGAGCTCTCTAATAAAACAGGAATCATATTTTTGTTGTCATTATCCCTCAGTCTAGGAATTATGATACGGCTGGCCCAGGCATATCATTGATAATCCATCATGAAATGTGAAAATATGTGAGCAGCAATATGAAAAAACGAGCCGCGTTTGACTTTTTTTTTTCAAATTGGTGTTTTGGTGGAATGAGGTTTCCGCGGCACACATCAGATGAGTTTTAAGTTACTCTTTTAAGGTTTATTGTTTTCCTACTTCATTTCTCTATAGCTGTCTCTCTTTATATTTCCTTCTGTCTGTGTCTCTCTTCTCTTTTTTCCTCCGTTTTTTTATGTTTTCTTCACCTTTTTTCTGCTTTTTCAGTTTCCCTTTGCTTTCCCTTTGCCCTCTTCTTCTACTCCCTCTCCTTTTTCTTAATCTTTTCTTTCTTTTTCTGTCAGCGTCTGCCTTTTCTACTGCTCTGTCTAGACTTGATGCTTCCTTCTTCTATCTTTTTGGTGGAATGAGGTTTCTCCAGCACACATCAGCTGAGTTTTAGGGTGTTTTTAAGATAGAATAACTTAAAATAACTTGACCCAGGCCTGAATTCACCTCTTCACATTACACATTCTTAACCAAACCTCACATTAGCCTTTGGTTAAATTAGCCCTGGGCCAACTGTTAACCTGTTTTCATACTATACTTCCCTAGTCCATGGTTCCCTTCCCCATCCTTACATTAGTCCTAGAATAAAAGAGAAGCATTTTTTACTTTTATGGCAAACTACTTAAACAGTTGACTTTTTTTTCTGTCTAGAAAAAAGGCCTGATTCCCTGTAACAAGCTTATCTTTGCTGTCAACAGCTCTCTCCTGTTCTCTGCATTGCTAAATAATTGGGACAGCATAGGATATTGTTACTGTGTGTGTGTGTGTGCATGTGTGTGTGTGTGTGTGTTTGAGAGAGAGAGAGAGACAGAGAGAGAGAGAGAGAGAGAGCACTCCCTTGGCCGCCCTATTCCGCAGATCATATCAATTCTCCTATATTTAGAACATTCAGAAGTCTGTGGTTACTTCAAACCTTTGGCTGGCCCGTGTGTGTGTGTGTGTGTGTGTGTGTGTGTGTGTGTGTGTGTGTGTGTGTGTGTGTGTGTGTGTGTTGCGGTGTGGCGTCCCCCCAGAAAAACGCTTGCAACAGTAGAGTTCCACTCATCCCCTTCTCCACTCGTTCATACGCCAGGCATGCATTCTTCCACCTTCGGCCCAGTCTCGTGTGTGTGTGTGTGTGTGTGTGTGTGAGTGTGTGTGTGTGTGTGTGTGTGTGTGTGTGTGTGTGTGTGTCTCCTATCATTGATTGGTCCCGGTCTCATTCCTTTGGTTGACCACAGACAGTGAAATTCCATCCATTCATCTATCTCTTTTCTCTTTTTTGGATCTCATCTCTTTCCCCTCCACCCCTCTTTTCTCCTTTCTCAAGTCTCCCCCCCCCCTCGGTCTCGAGTTTATCGAACATTAACTCCTCTTGACTTTTTCTTCTCTTCTTCTCTTTCTCCTCTTTTCTCTACTCTGCTCTTCACTTCTCTTCCTTTTCTTTTTTTCCGCCCCAATTCAATTTGCTTTACTGGCACGAGTGTCAGATGAACAGTATTGCCAAAGCAAAAATAACTCTTCTCTTCTCTTCTCTTCTCTTCTCTTCTCCTCTTTTACTTAATTTCTCTACACCTGTCTCTCTCTATATTTCCTTCTGTCCGTGTCTCTCTTGGTCTTCCCCCTCTCTCTTTTCTTTTTTCCTCCCTGTTTTTTATGTATTCTTCACCTCTTTTTCTGCTTTTCCCTTTGCTTTCCCTTTGCCCTCTTCTTCTACTCCCTCTCCTTTTCTTAATCTTTTCTTTCTTTTTCTGTCAGGGTCTGCCTTTTCTATTTCTCTGTCTGCACTTGATGCTTCCCTCCTCTATCTCTCTCTTCTCTCTCCCTCCATCCTTCTTTCTCCCTCTCTCTCCCTCCATCCTTCTTTCTCTCTGTCCCTCTATCTATCCTCCAGTCGCTCACTTTTGACCTTCTCCTCCGCTCATTGGTCTCACTGGTCTAGCCAGTCAGTTCCCTTAGGAGCTCACACACACACACACTTTTTCTCGCTCTAAACTGTCTGCCCTCTGTCTGACGCCTGCCATGTGTGTGTGTGTGTGTGTGTGTGTGTCTGTCCCAACCATTACCTCATGAGGCTTCCCTCTCTCTCTCCAAAAGCAACATGTCACAGCATGACTGCTGCTCCCCTCATCCGCTGTGTGTGTGTGTATGTATGTGTGTGTGTGTGTGGAGATTGACCGGCGTAGCCAGTAGCGATTATCCAGTGACAGGATTGCAGATTCTCCCCCCCCTCTGCCTCTGTGTGTGTGTGTGTGTGTGTGTGTGTGTGTGTGTGCGGAGGTAACAGACAGGCTAAGGGATGAGATGAGGCCCAGTGGGAGAGGAAACCTCCATCTCACCTCCTCGTAACCCAGACTAGTGAGGGAGCAGGGAGGGAGGAGAGAGGAAAGATTTGGAAAAAGAGAGAGGGAGGGGGAGGGGAGGGAGGGGAGGTGTGGGCGGAGACGGGGGGGAAACATGTCAAATATCATCAATATCAGGAGAGGGATCAATTGTCGCCCCCAATTATTACTCCCTATACTGTATTTTCACTGTGTTTTTAAAGCTCAGCTGAGTTCTACTGAAGCACAGTTTGTGGTCGGCTCTGGTCAAAACATCAAACCCCTCTTTCCCCTTTTCAAAAAATTCTTCTTCTAGTCGTTTGAAGCTCCTTTTTAAAGGGTAATAGCCGTGTTTTGTCTAGTTTATGCCAATGATGTAGTTTCCCCTCTCTGGTTTCTGCACACAGTCAGCATAGTCGGAGAGATAGCGCTCCTTTTCCTCCAATCAGAAGAAGCCGTTTGCTGCCGTTCGTTCTTGTCCGGTATGACAAACAAACTTCCACAGAACTTCAAAGTGGGTTATCTACAACAGTGGTTCTCAACGTGGGGTCCCGGGGACCACCAGGGGTCCTTGAGGGCATCCCAGGGAGGTCCCCAGCAAACTGATGACTTCATATTAATAAACTTCATTATTTCATTTACAAGAACAATTATAGAATGTAGAAGAATGATTGTTTTGATCATAGTTTCACTGTTATGTCTCTACCTACAGTAAAGATAGTCATAGAGTTCTGGACAAAATCATATCTAACAATAAAAATATTCTCAGATTTGGGTCCGAGAGACAAAAATCTCATCAAATGGGGGTCTGTGGCCCTAATGTGGACTAAATTAGGGGTCCTTGATATGAAAAAGTTTGAGAACCACTGATCTACAAGCCCTACTCCTCATTCTTTACTGGATAGTCATATATTGTTAGGTGTTTTCATGATCTTGCGTATCAGAAAAGTAATCGGGTTCAGGTTTTTGGGTTGTTGTCTCATCAGGCCGCTCCCCGCCTCCCGGCCAACGCTCCACCCCTCTCGCCACTACTTTTTAGCCCCGGGTTCATTCAGAGAATGGGAGGGAGGGAGATAAAGAAGAAGTGAGGAAATAGGGCAAAAAGCAAAGAGAGGGATGAAGAGAGATGAGGAGGCCGAGGTGAGAGAGAGGACAGGAAGAGATGGACGGGGTCAGAGGAGGAGAGGGAGACAGAAAGATCTGCTACTGTCGCATTCCTGAGGACTGTGGTCACATCGGGACAGCTGCAGCGCGTGTGTGTGTGTGTGTGTGAGGCAGGTCAGGTTCAGGAAAGGGACTGCTGACAAGATAGGGATGAACTCTGTGTGTGTGTGTGTGTGTGTGTGTGTGTGTGTGTGTGTGTGTGTGTCAGGGTTGAATCCAGGCCAGCTCCTCTCTCTCTCTCTCTCTTTCCTCGTTACAGGCCGTACATGCTGGACCACAGTCAGCAGCAGGTTGACCTTTGACCTT
>NW_027280074.1:20000-22500 GCF_046629955.1 Centroberyx affinis
AACTTGGAGAAACCCTGGAAACGGCCCAGCAAAAAGAATTCCATAATTGTGATTATTGTTTTTTTTTTTTGTCAAGAATGATGACAAATGCCCATCACAAGTTCCCAGAGCCCAAAGTGATTCTTAAAACTCCTTACTTAGTCTGACCAGCAGCCAAAAAACCCCCAAAGTATTTATTTTATAATGATATGAACTGGAGAAAAGTAGCAAATCTTAGCATCTTAACCAGCATATTTGGAACCTTTACTTGATAAATGAATGAAACAAATAATGGATTACCAAAACTATATTGATTGATTGATTTCATTTGTGGATTAGCAGACAAAAACAAAACAAAACAAAAAAATCCAAAGGATAACATGTTAAAGTGAAAACCCTTATTTCCAACATGGTCCCAAGATGTTAAAAGACAAAGAAAACACAAGGAAGCACAAGACATTGAACATAAAAACTAAACAAACACAATCCTGAAAAGCCAAAAAAAATAACTCCCACATCAGAAAAACAAGGACAGCTAAAGTAACAATGTCATTGCAGATTTCATTATAAATCTGTTACCCTGTTCCATAATAAAGTCCTAACCTGACTTCTATAAGCCCCTCTCATATTTAAAAACTTGATGTGTATAATCGATACATTTTCCATCAATCAACTAATCGATTCATCAACAACAGTTAGTTCTGGTCGAGTAATTTGATTGGACCGGAGGCATTCCATAGAGTGCTGATATACAGTCTAACAGCACCGGGACGTTTTACTGTGTGTATCACTCCGCTTTACAGCTTCTCTAATAGAAACAGGTCATGTGTTGCAGTGGGAACTGTTTCTATTGGTGGGGATGATCTGTTAGCTTAGCTTTGATTATAGAACTGTTGTATAAAAGCAACATCACACTCAAGCACTCTCTCTCTCGTGTGATATTGCTTAAATGGAACGCCTCTCGTCCAATCACGATGCACGATAGTCGGGGAAACAAATGTGTAAATATAGAATAAAGTAAAGAGAGAAACAGGCAGAAGAATGGGGAGACAGAAACGGGAAAGACTGGACTGGAGAGAAGAGATAGAAAGTGTTTGTGAGGAAAAAGTAGCAGTTGTGTTTGTGTGTGTGTGTGTGTGTGCAGAGAGAGAGTGTGACAGTGTGGGATCAGAGTGCCAGTAGCCACAGAGCGATAACCTCTGCAGACGACCTTTGACCCCTTGCTTTCAGGGGTCAAGAGCTGACCTTTGGTTAAGTGTAAAATCCCTTCTTCCTCCTGATCTTGTCAGTCGGCTTCGTGTTCAGATGAGACGCAGAAGGCCGTTCTGGTTTTAACCCGACCTTCTCACCACAGACTGAAGTCAGGCTTGATATGATGGGATGTTCGTGACGTACGCTGATTAAACTCCTTTGAATATTTTATTAGAAAATACATAAAGAGAGATTTGGCGTGTCCTCGTGGATCAGCGGGTTAAAACTGGTGTGCTAGAATTAGGGCTGAACAATCAAAATTTTATCATAATCGCAATATGGCCTACTGCAATTTTCAAATCGCAGGAGGCGCAATATTTGTTAAAGGCGAAATGTGTCAAAATACCATTTTAAATGAAATATTGTGGTGCTGCAGAGATGTCCTGGCCTACACATCATATTCTACAGACTTAAGAAAACATCTTTGTTTGGTACAGATCCCCGCAAAAATCACACCGTAATCATTTTAATACGTTTTTCAATGAAAACGAGAATAATGATGTAAAAGTTATTATTCCCTCTAATATCGCAAATCATATCGCAATTGCAATATCAGTCAAAATATTCACAGTTAGATGTTTTTTCAAAATCGTTCGGCCCTAGCTAGAATGTTTGTGTTTGAATTTACACACTTTTATTCCCCATCTTTGATTTAAAACCAGCAGCCAGTTGCATAAACTTAGTTTAAGACTAGTCTAAGCCTCAGACTGGTCTTAGATTCTCAGGTTAGACTAGAATAATTAAGTCTGTCTGTCGCATAAATATTAAGACTGGCATATATTGATGTAGGAAAGCAAGTCTTAAGATGCAGAAACAAGCCGTTAGAGACAGACAACAATCAAGAAGTAGTGGAGCAACTGTGATTTCCTAGAGAAACCATCTTTAGGTTTAAGTCTAAGACTAGGTCTAACATTACGCAACTGGCCCCGGCTTGTCTGCAGGTCCTGAAAAAGTCTTAAAATGTCTTGAATATGATTAGCCTACCTAAATTCCTCAAAAGTCCTCGAATACTGTTGAACAAAGCCTTTAAGCCTTAAATTGAGTTGTAGAGGTGTTGCAAATGTTGCAGTTTTTGATGAGTTGTTTCTATAGTGTGAAATTAGCCCAGTTGCACAAACCCAGTATTGTGGGTTTCATTTTCATATTCATTTCTAGTTTCATTCTAACTGGTATTAAAAAAAGGTCTCAAGGAGTCTCAGATTAAACTCAGATGAAACTTGGAGAAACCCTGGAAACAGTTTGGCCCGGTCCGAAGAATTCCATAATTGTG
>NW_027280074.1:27500-30000 GCF_046629955.1 Centroberyx affinis
TGATTTTCCACTTATTGATTTCCCTTATTGATTCTGTACCGATCACAAAGGAGAAGATGTGGATGAAGAGAAGCAGACGAGTTAGAGAGGGATTTTTAAGCTTTGAGACAACTGAGATGTGGATTGTGCAAAATGGGCTGCAACTCACGAAGATCCCTACTATTTTGTACATGACCAATAATATTCTGTCATATACTTTATTATCCACATTGATCAGAATCAGTAAATGTGCAGGAATTTGACATTTTGACAGCTTCCTCTTCACAGTTCAGACTGGAATACACGGCACATGAATTGCTGCAGGACTGAAAACTTTGTATTCTGCAGAGTTGAGTGGGTTTTCTTTTTGCACCATATCAAGCTATTGCTTCCCTGTCTGCTCTTATAAAGTAATGTGTGTGTGCATATTTTCCTTCTATACTTATCTAAAATTTGAGTTATTACCGCCGCCATGTTTTTGCCCCTATAAGTTAGCCTGTCTGTCTGTCTGTCAGCAGCATATCTCAAATACTTATGAATGGATTCCCATGAAATTTGGTGGACAGATAGACCTTGGGCCGAGGAACAACTGATTCGATTTTTTTGGTGATCCTGATCTGGGATTTGTGCCATTTCAGCCATAGTTTTTTCAAGGTCAAGAAATTAGTAAGTGTGGCTTTGATAACAGATGTTTAAAGGTTTTTGCCAACTATTGGTTTGAAACCTGAGGCCCACAGTGACAGCCATAGTTGTTTTGGACTATGCTTTGTGAATAATGCTAATTTTAAGTATTGTTATTTCAGTATGTCTAACTGGATGGTGGATGTACTTCAGATAAAATTGTTTGAAATTACAGTACAGTATTGACTGACAGTGAAATTCTACGTGATTCCATTCTATGTGATGTGTTTCCATGTGATTACAACACCACAATGATTAGAAATGAGGTTCACCTGGCAATCTACCTGACCCCTAGAAATAAGGAACGTATTCCTTCACTTTCACATCAAATGAATGATATATTTCTGAGTGCGACCCTCTCTTCACAAAGTGGTTTCAAGGTCAAGAAATCAATTCAAACTTCAAATTGAACTTAAAACCTCACCTGTTGGGTGAGGTTTGCGCTCTCCGGGTGCCTTCTAGTTTAGCTGAAGTTCTCGTCCAGTGACTTCAAAGCGATTGAGCAGGTAAGAGTCGGAGGTCTTGCTCAAGCCACTTGGATAGTCGTAGGGATTGAACCTGTGACTTTTGGTTGTGGGACGCTCTCCCTAACAACTAAGTCACCCTACTACTCCCATATATTCAGGGTCTCTGTATTTCAAACACTTACAGGACGCTAAAGATTTGAATCCAATTGAGTTGAATGGCCGCCCCGTCCTCTCCAAACAACACCTCAGAAAGCTGCCTGTTTATAATTGCTTTCAGGGGCAAACTGACATGAAAGCACAAAAGCTCCCCAATGTGAGGCCAGGTTTTCAAAGATCAGGTTACTCCTACAAAAGCCACCGGTCCCACCCCCCTACCCCCCCACCCCCCCCACCCCCGTCCCAAACGGTCCAGCAGACGACGGGACCTCGCGCGCCGCTTCCTGTCCACCAGCCGTCCCCGTCGGGTCAGGCGGGGTGGGGGGGGTGGGGGGGGTGGGGGGTTACCGCAGGAGACGTACAACCTAACAGTTTTCTAAATTAGGACAGTGAAATTGGTATGACACGGCCAAATTGGAGGCTAAATTTGCTCAAAAACCATGAAGAGCGGCAGGAGTCGAGCATTCGTGTTTTCCCCTCCTTCGCTCTCCCCCTCTCTCTTCCACCTTTCCCTCTTCCGTCGCTCGCTCATTCCTCTCAAAAGCCTTGAAAGCAGCGTTTTCTCCCTCTCCCTCTCTCTCTCTCCTCGTTTGCCCGACTTCGTCCCTCCGTCGCCCCGTCACTCGTCCATCCCCCTCTCTCTCTCTCTCTTATCTATCCATCTTCATCTGCCCTTCCTTTACCCTCTCTCTCTCTCTCTCTCTCTCGCTCGCTCTGCGCTGTTACCCATTTTTCTCCATCTGTGTCTCTTTCCATCTCTCTCTCTCATTTTCTCTCTTATTTTCTCTCTCTCTCTCTCCCCCACATGTGGTTTTGCTCTCCATCCCTCTGTACTCCTTCCCTCCCTCTCCTCCTCTCTCATCCCTCTCTCACATATGGTTTCTCTCTCTGGGTCTGTGTGTGTTTGGTGTTACCCAGAGTTCACTGGGGCTCCCTGCGCGTATGTGTGTGTGTGTGTGTGTCTAAGCGTGCCAGAGTGTGTGTGTGTGTGTTTTGCAGACAGCGAGAGAGAGAGTGTATGTCTGTGAGCTTCAGGGGTATGCCTGCTTGCCTGGGGGTGTGTGTGTGTGTGTGTGTGTGTGTGTGTGTGTGTGTGTGTGTGTGTGTGTGTGTGTGTGTGTGTGTGTGTGTGTGTGTGTGTGTGTGTGTGTGTGTGTGTGTGTGTGTGTGTGTGTGTGTGTGTGTGGAGTTCAGCAGGGCAGCAGCGGGTTATGCAA